>NW_019392731.1:5529258-5573141 GCF_000648675.2 Cimex lectularius
TTCTATACCGACGCCTTATACAAAAAAGTCTTTTCTATACCGACATCCTTCCCCACCCCTTCAAAATCCAACGTATGTATACACAAAATAGCAAAATCTCACTGGCACTCTCGACACGACACGCAAGAATGGCACAATTACACAGAACCAAACACTTTGAGTGAGTAGAAATAATTGAAAATAGTGAGTAGAAACTTTGATTGAATATATAAAAAAAATATATTTTGCATTGTATAAAGTCACTTTTCCACATCCAAAATATAATTGTTATATGTAAACAATGTTTGTAAAGCCCAGGCCCTGAAGATGATCTCAATAAAGATCGAAACGTTGGCACGATAAAGAAAATGCTTTTCTGAAACCTACATCACACCAGACCGCATCTCACGATTTCTAAATAAATATCGATTAACGGTCACTAATCACCACACATTTTTAAGTAAAAATGAATAGATCTCTGTCAAATAATCCTCTGTTAACTGTTTAATAAAAATTAGTCTAATTTAATTAATATTACTTGAAATTTATATATGGCAGAACGTCATAGAATATTGAAGGGTTTTATCATTGTTACTATAGCTAGCGATTAAATGAGAAATTTTCGACTTGATAGCTCTTGACAACTTTGAAATGGCCAGTTTTTTGTCCAAACTTGATTAAACAGTTTACGGCGACTTCCCGAAACAGGCAAAATAAGGCAGAATTACGATCCCACTCATGATCTATGGGTCATATTATGAAATGAGTCGGGCAATTCCAACGACAATGGCGCTCAACGTCCGTCACACGTGTACGATGTGTAAGTTGTGACTCGGATCCATTGTCCGAGCACACCCCTATCCGCTTCCTACCCTATCCCGTTATTGCCACTAATGAATAATGCACTTTACTCGCATTGGGAAATAATTTTCTTCCTTAACCTGAGAATACAATAGTTGGATTGAAGAGAAATTGTTAACAATAATTAATTATGATCGGTAACTCAATAATTTTTATATCTTTATTATTAATACATTTAAGTACTGATCTCTGAAAGGTTAAATAGAATGGGGGGCTAACAGTTTAATAAACTTTTTATAAATTAATCACAAAACCCCTTAATAAACAAACTCGAAAGGGCAATTTTTCTAAAACCCTTTCCTATAGCCCGGGGGTCCGGTTATAGTCGCGATTGATACCGAAACGATTGATAACTGACATTCGTCACATCAATGTTTTTCCATTCCATCTCGGCTAGGTCGAGCGTATTTAAAATCGTTTGCCTTGCCAAAGGATGAAACCAATCGGCTCATCGAATACTGCGATCATGCTATTATATGGTTCAAAGGTACTTGATGATTCTTTTTTATCTCAGCTTTGTGCAATGATTTTTCTTCAAATCTTCGTTAGCAACGACATTTGTTTTTGAATTTGTCCACCTTCATTATTTATGACAATTTGTTATTTTTTAAATTACTTTTCAATTAAAAATTTTGGTGTAAATTATAAACGCATGGACTGATATGCTTATAAATTTAATTAAATTTGCTTTCTTTATGCTAGTGAGG
This sequence comes from Cimex lectularius, assembly GCF_000648675.2. Lineage (NCBI taxonomy): Eukaryota > Metazoa > Arthropoda > Insecta > Hemiptera > Cimicidae > Cimex > Cimex lectularius. The sequence goes on from NW_019392731.1 coordinate 5,530,806, forward strand.
TTTTTTTATATGTTTACGTAAAATAAGCAGTAACACAGTTTTTCAAAATAGAATTAAACGATCAATATTTACTAAATTTACTTAAAATTATAATAAAACCAGAGAAGAACGAAGAACATGGGACTCTATGATCTCAACTGCATATGGACTCCAAGCAAAAAGTATTCTGAAGGACATCCTCAACAATGAGAAGAAACTCGCATCGGTTATCAATCAGAGAACTTTTTTGTTGAAATGCAGACAACACAAGGTACTGAAGATGATCTCAATAAAGATCGAAACGTTGGCATGATAAAGAGAATGTTTTCTAAAACCTACGTCACACCAAACCGCATCTCACGACCTCCAAATAATCATTAAGTAACGGTCGCTAAACACCACATATTTCTACACGAGAACAACGAAAAATATTGGATTCTATGAACAGATTGCAACTGCATATGGACACCAAGCAAAAATTATTCTGAAGGACATGGCCAACAATGAGAAGACACTCTATCGGCTGTCAATCAGAGAAATTTTTTGTTGAAATGCAGACAACACAAGGCTCTGAAGATGATCTCAATAAAGATCGAAACGTTTGCATGATAAAGAGAACGTTTTTCTAAAACTTACGTCACACCAGCCGCATGTCACTACCTTGAAATAATTATTATAATAAATAATTATTTAATAATTTGAATTTCAATAATAATTTGAATATATTATTAAAATAATGATTTTTTTACTTTTTAATCGATCGAACGATAAAACAAACGATCCAGATAACAAAACACGACAATATTTCTGGTAGGGAGATTTTCCGAAAAATCTTATAGATTTATAGTGTAATTTCCTTTAGTGTATGTGTGCGTGGCGAAAGCTTTGCAAATTCGCACTCCGCGTTTTAGTGGGGAACACGTTACATCTCCTGACAACAGTCCCCGAGAATTACGACATGTAGTTTAAGCTTTAATAATGCCATCTGGCAGGTTATAATTTAGTCGGTCTGACAGTCATTAATTTCGTTTAATCAATACCCCCGTCAAGTTCTGGTCTATTAAATCGCGTAAACTTAAAGTTATACGGCGCCCAAGTAATTAAATTCCTCTGACTATGTCTCGCCTCCGACAAGATACATGCATGAAATAGATTGAATAGTAGAGATCCGACACCTAAGATCCATTAAATCAAATTTGAAAACAATGAGCACTTTAAGCCTGACCATGATTTTCTCATTATTACATTTACAGGAAAGCTTGTAAGATAGAACATTTCGCCATGTCTATATACAATTTAAACCCTTGAAGATTTACAATAAAGTTTAAAATTTAATTTATTTCCAACAGTTTTGTACATCTTTTGAATAGCCAAATGATCATATGATAATTCTAGTCTTATATGACAAACCCGCTTCCTATTTACCATATTTCAGTCAAACCATAATAAAACTATTAATTGTAACTTTTCAATTTAAGGAATATACTGCACTTTATGTGAAAAGATGATATAATTGAATGAAGATATTTAATGTATAAATAAACAGGTAGATGTCGATATCCCAATAAAGAAAAAACCGTCCACACATTTCTACATCATCAGGGCCAACATAATTAAAAAATATGTTCAATTTGTAAAAATGTTTTCCCTAGGAGCTATTATTATCAATGTAACTTAATACCTAATCTTGTTAGGCACAAAAACCTAAGGTCAAAGAGAACCCACTTTCTGTTAAAGCACAAGTAAATTTTAATTATGAATATTTCACATTTGGTATGAAGAACCTAAAAATTGAATTAAAGTAATAGGTTGTAAAATAAATATTGTTTTCAATAATTTAATTTTTCCCTCTTGTGTTTTATTTAGCCATTATTGTCTAAATAATCTAAAGAAGGATTAATTAGGGTGTTTTTATTAGTCAATTTTGTTCGATTTGGTGTTTTTCCAATGTGCAATATAACAATAATAGTTCATTTAGAGGTTTTTTCTTACCGCAAAAGGAAAACCGCAGTTCAGGCTGGTTGAAATATTTGTGAAGGTGAAGATGCTTCAGTAGAAAGGAGCATCCGCAAAGCGGCCTTAAGCCAGTCACCATATTGTGTTGTGCTCAATATATTGCACAATATATAATATTACTGGGCCAACATATACGATGCAATACTATTGCCAAATAAGTTAGTCTGATACTTTTGCAGACGTTTTTTTATTAGGAAGATCTTCTCACTGCCTAATTCTACTCCAAACTATATGCTTTATATGGAGACGGCAATAGATAAAATTTTCCTTTTTACGCTTTCCCTGCATTTTTCATTTGTTTTAACATTACTTAAGGGCCCTGTTGCCCGAATCTCCAAAATTACTGCTCTCGAGGTTATAAAATATAATTGTTCTTGGTTTCGGCAATGGAATACTTTAGCTTCTCAATATGGTTGCGATTTTTCTTTTTGTTTAGAAAACCTCTCTAGTTGGCCCAATTATACCATGAAACTTTTGTGCAGACTACGTGGTCAACATCGTGTGAGTTGTGAGCATCGGGCTCAGGTTTCCAACAGGTATCTTCTCTTTAAGGCCCTAAACCACTCCAAGGAAACCTTTAACCTAAATGTTCAAGCTAGTGGGTCTATAAAACTTCCGACTCTTCGATGGCTTCTTAAACTCAGATGCGAGCAAGTGTTCCTCAATTCTGTACCATGGAAGGAAGACGTTGGAAATTTCTTGTGCACGCTCTGTAACCTAAGAGTTAGGGAGGATATCTTTCATTTTGTTGCCCAGTGTCCCTTACTGTCTGAACTCCGTATCCTGTATCTAGGCTATAAATCGCTTTCCAGGTCTCAGCTACTTGATCTGTTAAATATCGTGGATATGGAGAGGTCGAAATGTCTAGCACATTATGCACGTCATGCTTGGCAATATAGGTACGATTATAATACCGAGTCATAATTGTTTAACTTGTATCTAAAATCAGCTAGTTTTTATAATTTAGTTTTTACTTATAGTTTTCTAATATTACCATTATTATATAGTTTATTTTATTTTTTATTTTTCGCTCGCCTGAAAAAAAAAAAAAAAAAAAAAAAAAACAGCCAACTTCCGGCAGACAGATAAGCATCCATGCTGTAAAACGCTTTTAATATTGTATATTATGTAAATAAAGCATGTTATCTATCTATCTATCTACTTTTGCAGACAGCACGTGGAACAAAATGAAAGCAAGTTGTATTCCCATTGCATGAAGTAATAACTTTAAAAACGTAGGAGGAAAAGAAGCGCAAGTGAAGGAACGATAGGTCAACAAATAAATGAGTACACTCATGAATGTTTTAAAATGAAAATGACAATGGAAAACAAATAGAATTCTATATCTGCTACAATTCCTTTCTGAAGTCTGAAGCGATAACCTTTTTACCTAACTGCGACTTACCTGTATTCAGATATTTTTTTATGAAACAAATTTTCGCATTGTTCGTTTTTTAAAATTGTGTACACTCCTGATATTCCCCAAAGTTGAACACACACCAACACAGCTCGATTTATTCTAAAATAATTATATATATTTATTTATTCGATGTTCATTTTAGGATTGTAAAATTAGATCTGTACCAATATTGCAAAGTCGTTCAATACAATTTATAGAATGTCAATATTATTATGGAATATGAAATATTGTGCAATATATTGGCGATAATATTGATAGTACATGGGCCGCATGAGTGGTTTGCTCGGCCAGTAGCGGAAATTCTGATTTGAAAGAAGCGAACTACTCTAGTAATTCTTCAACCCTTGATGACCAAATTCGAGGTTTTATTTCCTGAGTGCTTATTTTACATTACTTTATATCAATATGTTATTTGAAGTATGGTTATGTTAGTAAATATGAATTTAGTGAGGTAAAAAAACCACCCTGTCATAACTTTTAAGTAACATGAAATAATGAAAATCTCCATACGTTGAAAAAAAGAAACCTAAAACTGTATATACAATTCACTTTCAATAATAACAAATCAGCCATGCAGCATTTTGAAACCCCAGTCATAACGACCTACAATAAGGAAAAAGAATACCTCAGGCGATCCCGAGTGGTTTGAAATACTCGGAAGGAAGAAGGGACAGGGGAATATATAAGTGGTGACAGAGAGATGTCGTCGTTTTTTCAAGCCGAACGGCCCCTGGGACACCTAACCCCTGTCTGTAACGTAAGGCTGACATCCTTCCTCGGCGAGAAAGAGCGTGAAACTACACCCATGTGGAGAGAAGGAAAGGTAATAAAAGGATTGATCGGCCATATCTCAACTATCGGATCTATGGACTTTTCTACTAAGAAGATTTTGAACCGAAAACGCATCAACTAAGTTTAGGTACAAGCATTATTCTTTCTTAATCAATAGATCATTAAAACCTCAATAAAAAGAGCATTGATATAAATCGATATGAAAAAATCATATTTCATTTCAATGTTAATTAACTACAACAAAGATAAATTACCTCCATAAGTCTTACCCTCCTGACGTTGAAAAAATTGCTACCGAACATTCTTCGCTAATGCCATTCTAGCACGTACTGTTGGAAACGGCCGAGAATTGTTCTGAAATTCTTTCTCTCCGATTTACAGCCAACTGGTTTAATTTCATTGATGCAATCTCAAGGAACATTCCTGCTCATCCAATCTTATTATCATGTGCGATGATATCATTTGAACCGAGAGAAAATTCTTGAGATTCTTCGGATTATTTGCAGTTGTTGATCTTATGTCTGTATACACAAAAGAAACTATTTTTACTAGGATGATTTTCCTGAACATTCGATATCATCTGAGCATGGAGTTAATGAGATTTTTGTCATGCTTACCGTAAGAACAATTCCTTTCGCAAAAATGTTAATTAGAGTTCATTCTGTCAGTTTATCTTTTTCTTTTTGAAAACCATATTTCTTTAATACAATAAAAAACTATATTTAAAATTATAATACGGTCTACTTAATACAAAGGGGAAAGATCAAAGAAACATTGGTACACATTTCTCAAATATTCCATGAATTCTACTCAAATATTACGTGCGTGTTTGAAAATCTATGTAAAAGAGTTGTCACTAACAAATTTTAGGAAAGTAAGTAAGTTTATTTTAATAAGAATTTGTCAATTTTAGTGTGTGTATATATATAATTTTTTTCCCATCCACCTCCCCATACAATATATATATATATATATTNTTTTTTTAACGAGGGATCGCTACAGCAGCGGTTATATCAACCCTCGGGGTTTCGGCGTTTTGAAAAAAGCCCATTTGTAGGTATATCGGGTTCGAATGCAGAGCCGCTGGATTCGAACCCGGGACCATTACCTTACAGTGATGAGCGCCGTATCAACGTCTAAACCGTTGCGGCCACCGACGCCCCCTAAATTATATTGTTATTTTTCAATTTAAAACTTTTTCTCATAAAATATTTCTTAGCTAAGAATTCTTTAGCCTTAGTTCTTCTAAAATATCTTTTTAATGGTTATAAAAAAAATTAATATTAAAATTGATTCATAATATTGCGAGAAATATGTACCTTTATTTACTTTTATTAAAATGAGTTCGTTGGGCAAATTGTTTAAAAAACGATTGGTACTGATGAAACAGTTGAATCGCTTTATAACTCCATATTCCGAAACAATGAAAGCTAAATTTAATAATTTCTAAAAAAATTTTCCAGTGCTAGGAAATTTAGTATGAAAACAAGACTGCGTGCAGAAAAGCCTGAAAAATGTAAGCAAATTTAAAAAAAATTACTCTTTTCTCCTTTAAAAAATTGGGCGAAATAAATTTTACCGCATTTTAGGTTTATTTTTAAGACAACCTAACGAACAATCTAAAGGAAATCAATCTTAGAATGTGAATTATTAATGAATCAACTTAGAAATGTGAAGGCATATTGCGTAGTAACTAATTTGCTATCAATTGAGTGAATATCGGTGGAATATTTGAACCCCTACTATTCCTTGAGTACAACTGCTTAGAGTAGCTAGAAAAAATAAAATAAATTTTATTCTAGAGCTTGGGCTTCCTTTAATACCAAAAAAGTACAATATTTGGAATAAGTAGTGTAAAAATAAACATATAAATAAAGACTTAAATGTAATAGCTTAAAATAAATGAAATGTACTAAGCTAATTAAATATAACTAATTAAATATAAACATTAATTATAATATTCTAGTATATTGGTAGTTTAATGAAGTTTGAGAAGAAATACATAGTGCGTTAGTGCACTTATCTAGTTCATCCTTCTGATGCAGATGAAGGTAGTTGTGATTCGTAGGTAATGCAGAGGAAACGCATATAATAAATCTGGCCACGTTGAAATTTATTGTGTTAAAACACACAAAGTTGTGTGGAAGAAAAGTACTACTGCATAACCACCAACTGTTCCCGCGCTAGGAGATGTACACTATAAATCCGGCAGACACGACATGCGATATTTCCCCGTACCGATATAAAGCCTAATTCCATCATCGCTCTAGAAGAAAAAAGGAAAGAAAGCATGAAGAGTGAAAATGAAAAAAAAAATGTTGAAAAAGAGAGAAAAAACTTTCTTCATAGGTTGTGCCAGAGGTAATTTGTCGTGCTGTATAAGGAAAAAGAGCTGTGATATATGGGAATGTGTCACAAATAAATTGGAGCAAGTATAGGAGTATCCTGGGGAACGGTGGCGAGGCTTAGTATGCAAAAGAAGGGGTTGGGCCTAGAGGGCAAGTCTGACGTGTCGTCACTACATTAGGACAGAGAATGCGTGCTCGGAATTTCCCTTCTTACCTTAGTTAAGTCTATTAAGTACATAGAATACTCCACATGTAGCACTAACTATGTGAACATAGCCTAATTGGAACTCGGTTGCAGAGGATCCCCTTTCCAACCCTGCCCACACTGGCATTTATCGAGTTTCCTCCCTTGATTGACCGCAGATAAAAACTTCCGAAATGGAGCCATATATAAACTGTTTCGTTAACCGATACAAGTATAAAGATTTTTCATTTGACAATATCAACTTAACCAAAAGTAACATTTTTAAAATGTGCAGATTTCATATTGCATAATATCGTTTATTAATTTAGCCAAAGAAATATTACACACAACAAAAAAATATTTCTGTGAGTTCTGACACTCAATAAAATTTTGTTCGCAATATCTTTTATTCATCTATTGTACTTTAATTCTGTGTAAAAACAAAATCAAATAACAATATTGCATATCAAAATAAAACTTAAGAAAACTGCATTAGAGTCCCTTTAAGATGAAAGTGCACTTTTTTTCTATTGTACGTCGCAAAATGCGCCACCCTGTATACATAGGTAGGTTTCTAGTTATTTTTTAATTTGTTCAATGTTGATTTTATAATAAAATTTAGGACGTCATGAAGGAATAATAGTTCTGAAATCTCGACAAAAATTATCGGTCTTCGTTAATTTTTTTGTTGTAGTAGACTGAACATTTTTTTATTTTCTTACATATTTTTCTTAAAGCCATTTGACAATAGCTATTCAAATTTAACAAGTTATCCCCCTAGCAAGTTATTTAACAACAAAGTTATCCCTCTTTCCATGGCATGTCTTTTTCTCGTGTCTGAACGGACGGGTCTACCAAACCCAACTACGTTCGTCGTTTTTTCCTTCAAAGTGGGTTTACAAAAGTTTCAGACAATAACGTTAATTTCAGAGAGTCTGTACAATTTTATACTTTGGCCAACAATAAGGCATAATTTTTCGCTGCTTATTTTACGTTTTAATTGTATTTTCACTTTTATATTATGTAAAATATGAGTGCTCGTTTGATTTTATACAAAATTTATACTGATGGGAAAAATAAACCACCAACCTTAAATTTTACTATATTTCCGTTTATATTGTTGTTTACTCATTTTTTTTGTACGAAAAATAAATTTGGTTTTAAACATAAGGCATTTTTGAAAAATGTCCATACCTAATTCTAAAAAACAATTATTGAGAAAAGAAAAAAAAATCAAAACGCAATAAAACCTCTTCTCACACGAATCATGTCCGTTAAACGCTTGTGCATTCTTTGGAAAAGATTTCCAGAAAAATCCTGAGGAATTCTTTCCCATTCATAAAAAAACAGCCGTTTCCAATCTTTCTAGGAGATAGGACCTGTGTTTCGCCGTCGTACTCGTGGCTTAAGTTGGTCCGAAATATGTTCGATTAGGTTCAAATCTGAACTTCCAGCTGGCCACAACGAGCATTCAATTTCGACCTCGTTCCGGAAGTATCCACAATACGTGCTATATGTCTGGAATTCTAAATTAGCAAGAATCTCTCACCGATGTGAGGGGGGGCAAATGGCACTGCATGATCGTCTGTCATGTTTTGTAAGTACTTCTTTGAAATTTGAGATCTTCCTCCATAATAACTAGTTTGGGACAGGTGGCCAAGGAAATGCCATCTCAAAACATCAATGACCCACGGAATGCTAGCGGAAGAACCATACAACAAGGGGCGTACCTTTTTCCTGACCGTTTCCATATGAAATGAACCCCATCTAAGATTTGAAGCCAACTCTCACTTCATCTGTAAACAAAACTCGTCACCAATCTTCCAATGTTTCCAAGTGAATTGAATCCTGTCCATTTTCTGAGCTGTGGTAAGAAGAGGTCCACGAGCCATGTGCCGAGCCTTGAGAATATTTTCATTTAGCCTTCTTCTTACAGTCCTAGATAAAATTGAAACATTTGGACTTACCATACCAGATTTCTTATCTCATTTTCTGTAATGCTGCGGTTTCATAGAGCCTCATGACGTTATGAATCTTTTATCTCTCTCGTCTGTAGACGTAGGTCGACACGGTCCTAACCTTGTAGTGTGAAGCCCTATTTCTCTGAAGCTTTGTAAAACCCTTTCTATTGTAACGTGATTTGCATTCATTCTCCTAGAAAATTCGAGCTGGCCGTATCCTGTCTTTAATAATGCTATTACCCTGATACTGTCACACTCCCTCAAATGCCTGACTGAAGCCGTTGAAAAAGGTTTAATAATAAGAATAATATAAACGTAATCAACGATGGAAAAAAGATTATCTGAAAGCTATCTTTAGGCTAGCAGAATGGAAGCGCACAATGCTACATGTCGTGCATATGAGATTAATCAGTTACAAAAGTAAATAAAGAAAGTAAACTTAGCTTTATTTAGTGTTTATTTTGTCTACAATAGCTCGTAATTGCCTGTTATTTTGTAGAAATGAATTTAATTATAAACTAAATAAATTAAGCTGTCAGTTAAAATTGTTCATCAATGTATATGTGTTAAATACAGCTGGGCAGAATCTGGTTAAAATATTAAACTGTTTGAGATGCAACATATTAACTTTGAACATAAATAAATGGTCATTTCTGTCCAAATCCATTAGCCTAGAGTCGACAGCATGTAACTTCTCACTGACACTACATCAGTGTGAGAAACATTCACAGTAATGTTACCACCCAATTAAAAAATAGATGACATTATATACCTTAGGATAAAAGACAATCGTATGAAATGAAATAAACAGATGTAATATTTATGTGATAAACTAAGGAAATGTATGTATACGATAAACCAAATAAAATTGTCCCAAATTAAAACTAAAAAAAATTAATATATACAATCCTTTTACATCCAGTAATGCAATTTAGAATATTTGGTTGGGCATATCATACAAATATATTGTGAAGCCAGTTTATACGCTACAAAAAAGATGTCTGAAATGTTATACAAAAAAAAAAAATCAGATATACTTCATAATTATTATTTGAGGAAATAGGAGTTCATAGCATATATAAAATCTATCTATTATTATTCAATGAAAAAAGTAAATCACTTCAGAATTAATGTGTTATAAGAAGAATTGTATATAGAATCAAAATAAGTATCTATGGGAAACAAATTAACAAAATGATAAGATAGATCAACTGTTTCAATGTGATTTAATACATTTAACTTATTTCCTATTTATACATACACCTATAATTGCCAAATAAATAACAAATGCAAAATCCGGTATTAGATGTAACATTTAAATATTTAGACAGTTCAATGAAATGTTTAATTAACAATATAACAAAAATTAATAAATAAATATATATATATATATATATATATATATATATATANTACTTAAACAATTCACCGAGGGCATATCGTTGAATTTGTATCTATTTTTAAATAAAGTTGTTTTTAAAAAGGAAGAAACTCGGACTCGAAACATAACTTATATATATACATTAGCCACACCACTCCTTGCAAGGGCCTAGCATACGCTATCTTGCATGTTCCAAACTAAAAATGAACATGTAATGAATTAAAAAATAAACAGATATAAATATCTCAATACATTGTAGAAGTTAAAAATTGTAAAAGATAATGGACAATAAATAAATATTTAATCTTAATCCTTTAATAATTTTTATAAATAACAAGCAATGAATATAAAATTGATAATGTGCGTTTTTCTAGAACTTATTTTTAAATTGCAACAATTTTATTTTTCTGTGCTTTTAGCGCAAGAGTTGACAATGAATGAAACTAATTATATTATGGTCGGGCAGATGATATCGGGTTATTTCGTTATACGTCCGAAGTAAAAATTGTAAAAGATAATGGACAATAAATAAATCTTTAATCTTAATCTTTTAATAATTTTTATGAATATGATATAACAGGCAAACAAACTTAAAATTGATAATGTGCATTTTTCTAAAACTTTTTTTTTAATTGCAAAAACGATATTTTTCGGAGTTTTAGCGCAAGAGTTGACAATGAATGAAACTATAATTATATTATTGTCGGGAAGATAAGATCGGGTTTGTTCGTTACACGTCCGAAGGTTTTTCAGTGAACGTAACAACTTACGTGATGAAGGCAGTGAAGGACGACCAGGTTCCATGGTTTCCTTTAGTACACCATTCAGTTGATCGGCTTCCTATTGATTATCCCATCCTTTCTTTATTTCAATTGCTCTGCACAAGGATGTTTCCGTCTCGAAGGCGACATTTTAGATCCGTTCAAAAAAAGCTATGTTTATTTAATGATGATATTTGTTCTCTTTGATCTATTTTCAATTCGATTATAGATTCAAATATAAAAATACAGTTCCGTCCAAAAGATATTTCTTTTGATCCTTTTCATGGTAATTTACACTTCAATAAACCAACAGAAATATCAGCAGAAGGAATCAATCCTAAACCGAATTCAGTTCAAAAAACAAATTAGTTTACTTATCTTAAAAGTTTCAAAATGTTTAGGCTCATGTATTAGCCTCAATGTTTTATTTCATTCAACAGTCTCGTATGTTCCATAATAATTCATTTGATACATTTTTAAACAATAACAAAAACATAGTTTAATTGATGTATTTGAATATTATATTTTATATAACTTTATAATAATTTCCTCTATTATAGTTATATTTTACATGCTAAACAAAAAATGAAAAGATGATTACCCAACTATTGAGTTTATCATGAAAGTAATTATCAATGGTTAGGTTAAATTGTGTGTAGAAAAGTTTAAAAAATTGTTCAATTTACAAAGATTTGAATTTTTTCCAAATAGTTTGGAGGCTGATATCACGATGGTACGGGTGAATTTTACACAAGAAAAACCATATTCAGGCATCGATGGTAAACCGAATGGGGTTCATAAAATCTGTAAAATAAAAATTCATAAAATTTGTAAATCTGTCATAAAATCTATCACGATGGTACGGGTGAATTTTATACAAGAAAAACCAAATTCAGGCATCAATGGTAAACCGAATGGGGTTCATAAAATTACCAGAAATGGTATCAATATATTGACATTTTTTTACCAATGTTGCGGACTAAATCAATAATTAGTTTACAATTAATTAAGGTTTTTAGTTGAGATGAAAAAAGTTAATGGCACGAGAGGGATTCGAACCCACGACCTTCGGCTAGATACGCCGCTGCTCTACCACCTGAGCTATCGTGACCTCGATCCAGTCGGACATCAACTCCCCATCCCAACCCCACCTTATGAGTTTTCCCTCCTTTTGCCATTTTTCAATTCAATAATTAGTACTTACACCCTACAAACCCGATAAAGCCTCAAACTATACAGGGTGCCCCAGTTCTTTCAGACGAAACTCAGGGAATCGATTCTACTCTTCATTTGGAGCAAAAAATGCTCACAAGAAAATTTTCGGAAAGTTCTCTATTTTGAAGATATTCGTCAATTTAGGATTTTTCAACTTTCTCTAACGTTCTAGTAGAGTTGAAAAATCAACGTAAAGCATATTAGATGAAGAAGTTTTCGTGAAATTTGACAAGTTGTAGGTAATTTTTTGTAACCTCAGTAGAACGTGCAATCATGGCCAAAATTTTAAATTTTGTAATTTTGACACGTTCCAACTAATATTGGCATATCATGTTATGTCATTAAGATTATTTCAAATAGGAGTATCTTACAGAAAATTTAGCGTCCTTTCAAATGGTTTAATTCGATTTGTTGTAGTCTTAATATTTTGTAAGTTGTAAGCGTTTTTATGTGGTAAGGCAGTGAAAAGTTGAAAAAACCTAAATTGACGAATCTCTTCAAAATACAGGACTTTCCGAAAATTTTCTCCTGAGCATTTTTTGCTCCAAACGAAGAGTAGAATCGATTCCCTGAGTTTCGTCAGAAGGAACTGGGACACCATGTAGACATATTGCACTGATAAGCTTTATTGCAAAGATACTGACCTCTATACTTGCTTAAAGCAATTTATAATGGATCAAAACTATTTTCTTTCCAAGCATCATGTAGGATTCAGCCAATAAAGGCGTAGTTCTGACAAAATTTTTACATTGTATTTATTAATTGAAAATAAATTAAACTAAATAGGGTACGTTACACAGTTTTTATAAATCTTAAAATCAACTACAGCTACAAATCGAACGGAATACTACAAGATTTATATTCAAAAGCTTCTTGCCCTGATTAACAACAATTTGAATATATACCAAATTAAATATTGCACGAAACATGTAGCACTGTGCAGACTTACCTCTATTAAATATATTGAAGAAATAAATAAAGGGAAAACTATTCTATTAAAAAATATCCTCAGACCAATAATCTGTACTATTTAAAAGCAGATTTCATGAAATAGGTATATATTCAGCGTTGAAGTATAATAAATACAGACTACATACATTATAAAATCTTGTTTTCAACACTAATACAAAAGTAACTCAAGTCCCCAACAGCAATGCAACATGTAAATTGGATTACCGATCTAGTGGTACGATATATTATGGACGAACCATGCAGTTAATTAAACATAACTATCTGGCCACAAATCGGACGCCAGAAACTTGGTCTGTCCTGTTGAACCATTGCCACAACGTAGGCCACAGTTTTAACCGGGTCAATTTAAAATTAGTGGATTTTAATATTATTTTAGCATAATAGCTTTATTCCTAAAGACAGGATAATAGAGATGAAAGTCCTGTAACTAAAGAAAATACACAAAATGTTATGTACACGCGAATATTAACATATTCAATCTACAAATTATGTTAAAATTGTTATTTTTTTTCTGTTTAAAATTATGGGCAGGTTTTTCGTCTTAATGAGGTATGATAACAGAGGGAGGGGTGTTAATATTATAATGCGCAATGGTTGGGGTAGTAGATCTCATCCACATTTCAAAACAAGTATAAATACATCACAAATCATCAAAAACCTGTATACCAGTAGTTCAAACCATTACAGGCAATATTTAGTAGATTTTTAACCCTTTGAATAATAATGGATAGTTTCTTAGTCGTGATGAAAAAAGTTTGACAAAGAAACTAACTGGTATTATTCATATAACTTCTGTTTTAACTTCACATGTAGAACCAATGAAGTGAGTATGAGTTTTGGAGTGTTGCAGCAAGACACTTTTAGTCCTACTCAATTTTCACTTTTCATAAGTTACGTAGAAGAGCATTTTAGTCGCACTGATATGGCAGAATTTTCAGTAAATACTGTTCATGATTTGATTTGACTGAATTATTTGTATCTATTATTGTTATCTGACACCCACTTAGACTTGCAAAAGAGATTAATTTTTCTTGAATCAAATTACAAACAAAAATTAACAATAAATGTTAAGAAAACTAAGGTAGTTTATTACACAAAATTCCGAATTAAAACAAACTTCCTCATATCGTTATTTACAATCAAGCAATAGAAACTAAACATTTGTAAATTTGTGTCAACTTTTTTAAAAGTTGTTCGTCGAACCTCTTTTAAATTTATATTTATATTTTACCGCGCATCTATAGCGCATGCCCGTGCTAGGCCGGAATAGCAGACAATAGGAGAAGAATAAGATGGTTAGAATGTTTTAAGAAGTGGTGTTTTTGATAGACTTGATAATAAAAGATAAAGTGAAATAAAATCTTGTAAATGTCGTTTCTTTGATTACAGGTAATATAATTGTTTAAGGTATATAATCTAAAATGTATTATTTATAAATATTGCGTAGTTAATGAAAATAAAAATACTTTGATTACAGAGAAACTCAGTCTAGTTTTTGTTTCACCCCAGAGCCAAACTAAAAACGCATTATATATATATATTTATTTATTGTTGGAGGATTTTGGGCCCAAAAACAGTGAGTCGTCGCCGGCAGTCATGTTAATCTAGTTACATTTAGTTATTTAGTATGACAAGACAAAAACCATATTTTTAACAACAAATTTGTTCACGATCAGGGATTCGGTCACAAATAAGCGAGTATTGTAACTTCTAGGCGTAGAAGTTACAATATTCACTTTTTTATAACAGCATCCTTGATCGTCAACAAATTGGTGATATCTAGACAAAGATTGTTAATATTGCAATATATGTATTATATGATAACCCAAAAACATTCTTTATCACTTTTAAAACTAAAATCGATAAGAAAACAAGGAGGAAACAGGGGTGTGACCCCCTCTCTGTACATAATATCAGCGATATTACATTCACAGTTAGAATTTGATGGTCATAAAGGACAGATGATAGCCCTTTTTAATGCGATAGGCATTAAAACAACACATTCGTTGGGGTTGCACCTCTTATATAATAGGTTTACTTTTAATAATCATAAATCACATGCAGGATTTCCTGGGTGTACTTCCTGAAAGGGTGAATAGGACCCCCCTGCGGAGCGGGAGTGTTTGTAATTGTAGGTTATTTTCATGGGAGGACCGGTCGGTCGAAACTACCCCTAACGCTTTTCAAGAGATGGGCACGTATGCGGTATGATATATGCATACGGCCCAGACATCCATCAGCACTTTCGATATCTCGCCGTATTACGCTACCAACTCACATATATGTGCTACATTACTAGAATATACAAATGAACGCTATGCCGGCCTTCTTGTTAAGGTGGATTACCATAATTTTATGCAGTGCCCTGGAATCCCCTTTATATGCACTATTCCAGATTTTATACATTTCAGAATGATTTCAATGTTAAATATTCCTCCAATTTAAGTGTTTTAACGTAATTCATTCTAAATCTTTCCCTCTGAAAATTATCAACCCATGAAAGCAAAGAATGAATATATACAGGGTGTCATAGGTAATGCGCCCACCCTATTTTTTTCTTTGTGGGTAGATAGGAAAAAGTATGAATTTAGACTCCCCTTCAGTTTTCATGTAGTTTGTTCATGTAAGGTCGATTTATTTTTTTGACCTCGATTCAACATACGTCGAATTCAAATTCTTAATTTTAAATGAGAACCCCTTTTTTTCTTTTAAACGAGATTTTTTGGCGAGAAAAATGAGCACTGAGTTATTAAAATAGGTCCAATAAAACAGGAGATATGATTTTTTTAAAATAGCCGGAATGCTGTTTTAGTGCGTTAGGTCGAAACCGCTTTATTTTGCCTTCTACTACAAATATTTTGAAGAGGAGTGGAAAATCAGCCAATATAGAGAGAAAACCTAAAAGCTTACTAAAAATCCTGCCAAATTTCATAAATTTCGTATTTTGCATCGTTTTTTATAAACGACCAATACCTGATCTAACCCAAGACTCATTCACCGAAATACCTTGGTTGCAGTTCAACCTCCTTTCTCAACCCGGGTTGGGACCAGCCACAGCTGAATTAACAATTTATCACAACTATTGCTATCTCGGAATAAAAAGATTAAATAGCAAATCAAACGAATGTCGGTACAAACTGTTTATTTTTGTTTCCAGACTCTTGCTGGGACAAGTCCTTTCTTAACTGAGTGACTCTCAGCGATGAAAATGTTTTGAATGCATAATTGTGTGGAATGAGTTGTTTGCTCTAGTTTGTTCGCCAACGATTTCACAAAAACAGATGTTCTCGCATCAACAGAAAATTCATATTGTTGAAATTTTCATTGAGTCCGGTCGTTGTTTCACAAGAGCTTTGCAACAATATCGTGATCGCTTTCGACATCAAAACACACCATCTCGTCGTACGCTTACGCGAATCATCAATCGGTTATTTTCAAAATATATGGGATCTGGCAGGAAATTTAGTAAGCTTTGAGATTTTTCCCTCTACTTTGGATAATTTTTCACTTCTCTTCAAAATATTGTCGGCAAAATAAAGTGGTTTCGACGTAATGCACTAGAACAGCATTCCGGCTATTTTCAAAAAAATCCTATCTCCGGTTCTATTTGACCGATTTTAATAACTCAGTGCTCATTTTTATCGCCAAAACATCTAATTTCAAAGAAAAATGTGAAAAATGGGGGTTCTCGTTTACAATTAAGAATTTGAATTCGACTTATGTCGAATCGAGGTCGAAAAAAAATAAATCGACCATACATGAACAAACTACATGAAAAATGAAGGGGAGTCTCAATTCATACTTTTTCCTATCTAACCACAAAGAAAAAAGTAGGGTGGGCGCATTACCTTTGACACCCTGTATAAGATACAATACGAAGTATATTAACTATTACACCTGTATTTGCTTTGAATTGAATGGACTTTATTTTTATTAAAAACGTACAAACATTATAAGACAGTAATATTATTGACAAACCAGTAGGAGGAACAACAGTAAATAATGTATAAATAAATTTAATCAACAAAGGTGAATTTTCTTAGATCACGATAAAACCTCTACTGTGAATTTTCCAATGTAACTCGAAACACGAACAGAGCTATCAGTTAATGAAAGGATGTTCTGTCAAGGCCATTATCGCTGACAACAAACCGGGTACAAAGGTATACGAAAACCACTAAGTGCTGCGGTTGAAGCTGATTCTCATCAAACGGCTGAAACGTACCTCAAATATGTATAATGTTAACATTAAACGAAGAATTATGCCAATGGCAGACTTTGAAACCGTTTGAAATCGTGTTATTTTCATGGTATTTAACTAATTGCTTCCAACAGACCTGTTTACACGTCAAAAATTAATTGTTTTATCATTAGAAATGTCGTCGGTTCTAACTCTAGAAATAAGATTAACTATTAATATCACGAGGAATGATTTTAATTGTAATTGTAAAGAAAATAAAGAAACGTTGCATTGATAATCAATATGCGACAACAACTATTAGAAATTGACAAAAATATAGTATCCACTGTACATACGTTCGCAAAAAAAAAAAAAATTTGCTAGGTTCTCCTCCGTCGGATTTCTTCTGAAGCGCCGGAAGGCTCGCTTCTTCTCCGCGTGTGCACGGCCGCAGGCATCGCTCCACCAAGGAACAGGTGGCCTATAAGTCGACCCACCGCTCCTGGGGATGGATCTGCCCGCAGCGCGGTTGATCTCTCACTCAAAAAGGAGGAGATCAGTGTCGACATCCCCTGTTAACTGAGGTGCCAACATCGTCGCAGAGAAAAGGGCTCCACTTCGTAGGAGTGTGATATACTCCTCTCGAGACGGAACTCCTCAACACTATCGGAAAGTGGTCACTTAAGTGGGGGGTCCCCCAATGTAGCCCATTCTACCCGGGTGGCCAGGGGTGGTGAGGCTAACGCAGGTCGATCTCGCTAAATCGGCCTGTACTAAAATCAATATGTGTAACAGCGCCGGTGTTTAGGAGGACCAGGTCGGACTCCCCCATCTCTCTGCCCCTAGCGTATGTTCGCTCGACCCCCACCATGTGTGGTGCGAATTAAAATCACCCAACACCAAAACTGCTCGACCAGGGCAGTGACCTCACTGCTGTGCCACGATCCATCTGGAGGTAGATAGAGGAAAACAGAGTGAGGTTCATCGGCGCCGCTATCCTCGCTTCGATCGCCTATATTTCAGAGTTTATCCTCACCTCATGTACCGGTACATTTTCTCTTATTAAGATGGCCACTCCTCCAAGCGCCCTACCGCCAGGATCCGGCTGCCACTCTTTAGAGAAGGTATTGTACTCCTCAGTTCAAGGTCCCCCGGGCGGATTCGGGTCTCTTGTAGGAGTATCGCCATCGCTTCATTTTCCCTGACCATTAACTGCAGCATGTGTCGCTTATTGTTTATACCCCTGCAGTTCCATTGTAGAATAGACTCCATTAGTCGCTTTCTGTCGATTTCTTTTTTCTCACATTCGATCTGGGTCGACCTTTCTCCCACCCTTTCTTCCTCCGGGCAGGAGGATCAGGGCCAGCCGATGATGTTTCCGACCCAGACGTCATTTCTGTATCCGTCACCCAATTAAGGCGTGACGGACCTACTGATGTTGAGGCTACCGCCGAGGGTGGCGGCAGCTTTGGTGGGGCCATTTTCGTCCCCGGCTTGTCCGGCTGCTTTTCATGGCCAGCCGCGATTCCCCGTGCCGGAGACGTTTGGGAAGAGGATGTTACCTACTCTCATCAACCACCCTTTCTATTACGCCCGCCATCATTGGGGGGGCTTTGGCGACTTCTCCTTTTGGAGAAGCAGCCGCAAGGGTTTGTTCCGGGACCCTCAGCCCAGAAGCGGGACGGGCCGCAGCTTGGTCGTAGGTCCCCGCAGTGCCCCTACTTTCGAACACTGCTCTGGTCTCGCGAAAGCTCATTTTGTCTATTATTTTGAGTTTTTGCATTTCTCGTTCTTTTGAGAGAACAGGGCAGCTGGCGGATCGAGCCGTATGGCATCCCCCGCAGTTCACGCAAGTTGGAGGGGCGGCGCACCTAGATTCTTTCGGATGAGCTTCCCTCCCACACTCACACACTTCCTGCTGGGACTTACACCGCAGGGAAATATGGCCAAACTTCTGGCAACGGTAGCACCTTTGCGGAGGTGGGATGTAAGGACGGACGTTCAGTTTGTAGAAAGCCGCCCTTATTTCATCTAGGCACTTCGGCGTGTAAAAGGTGAAGATTAGACTCGCCGACGGGATGATTTGTCCTTTCCGTGTTCATTCTCCTCACCTCCAACATACCCTGGTCCCCAAGGCCTTCTTAAATATCATGTACGCTGCTGTTCATGAGGTCACGGCATACTACCAACCCTCTGGAGTTGTTCAGCCTTTGGTGAGGGGCAACCTCGACTCCATGGCTAGCAAGCGTCTTTAATGACAATAGTCTTTCTTCGATTTCTTTTCCTTCTATACCAATGCAGATCTTGCCCTCTCTGCTCTTTGTGATGGAGTTTGTAACTCCTACGGTCTTGTTTATTTCCTTGTGTAGAAGGAAAGGGCATGTGGACTGGAAGTCTCCCTGTTTCCTTGCTACGTTGTAATATCTTGTTTGGTACGTCCAGAGAGGGGTGTAATCCCCATTATTCCGAGACCCAGCGACAAGGCACCACTCCGCTATTTCTTTTTCTTTTCCTTTTTGTCCATGTTACCTTCTTTTCTCTTTTTCTGTGCTGGTGACTCAGGGGTCACAGGCACATG
Organism: Cimex lectularius; assembly: GCF_000648675.2. Taxonomy (NCBI): domain Eukaryota; kingdom Metazoa; phylum Arthropoda; class Insecta; order Hemiptera; family Cimicidae; genus Cimex; species Cimex lectularius. The sequence goes on from NW_019392731.1 coordinate 5,550,593, forward strand.
TTTCTCAGCTTTCTTTTCTGTTGTCCCTTTCGGTGAGTTGTTGGGACTCTTTTCCTTTTCCCAACTACGGGAACGAAGCCGTCATCCTCCATCATGGCAGGAGGAGTGGATGGTTGTGGTGGGGGGGTTGAATGGAGTGAAAGGGGTGGAGGGATATGGGTCTGGGTGGCAGAGAGACCTTCCGGATTCTCATGAGACAGATCCTTCAGGGGATTGGCAAAGGCTTGGTGAGAGGTGGGAGTGTGTTCATGCGAGGGGGTGTTGTTGGGCTAGTCGGGCCCGGGTTAGGCGGAGTAGGCACTTTCACTCCTTGTTCCATTTTTTTCACCATTTTCATGGTCATTAGTTTTGTGTTTTGTCTGTAAGATTGTATGTGTACAATGTGAGTGCAATCCTCAGCCTTTGGAGGTGATCCCCCGGCCCATTCGGGTGCTTCTCCGATCTGCCCGCACCCTGTGTGACCTCAGGAGGGCCGGCCGCGGTGCCCAGCACGGTAACCATCCAGTCGCCAGCTGGCGGTACTAGGCATCACAACATTATACACGAGGTGATATGACAGCCTCCCCGGTGGCTTGTCCGGGGTTCGGGTCCCTGTACTACCTCGCGGCCCGAGAGTGGCGTAACCCAGTTTTTCTCCGGTACGCTGACAAGACGGAGAGCCATAAAAACGAGCTGATTCATTTCACTGAGGGAACGGTTTTGATAATATCTTTAAATAGAGAGTTTTTTCCAACGTACAACGGCTCACTGGGTGTCCGCGGGAGAGGGGTAAATCAATATTCAGTACATTTTACATAATAATTATTACAAAATAAAATTCCACGGGCCGTGTAAGAATTTGAACCACGCGTGGCAAATACCAGTCTGACGGCCTGACCCCTCGCCTAGCACGTCCCCCCCCCCCAATTATTAGAATAAATTTTTACAGTATGTATTAAACCAACATGTACTATATGCCGAGGATGAAAGAGGCGGCCATAAGGCCTTCTGCACCGCGACCTGAGTCGATCTATAGTTCTCTGTATTACACATATTATACCATGTACAAAGGGCAGTGGAAGGAAAAGAAACCCTCGAATACATTCTACCTGTGTACTAGAAATGCGAATAAATCGAAGAATATGTGTTGAACTCGGTCATCAGATAACACAGAGAGCACCTAGCCCCAACAACGTTACCATCGCTGCTAGCTAGTAGTAGATGGTCTAATAAAAGAGTACAAAGTTTAGGATAACCTACCATAAATTATACAGATGACATGGTAACAAATATAGAGGAAAAGTCAAGAAAACGCTGTTAAATCTATTACAAAACACCCAACATTTTGTAACAAAATGGCATGAGAATAGAGTTTAAACATAAACCCCAAAAAAGCCAAACCTCATCACTTTAGCAGGAAGAAGGAAACTAAACCTAAAAGCACCCACTATACAAGGTAAAACCTTATTCAACTTTCTAGTAGTCGTACATTACGGAAATCTTTGTTAGAATGTCAGCCTCAAGTTTTAGAAAGAAGCCTTATTTGATACATGGATGGTTCAACGCAGGGAATAGGTATTAGGTAAAAAGGCTTAGAGGTAAAAAGGCCAAATTATCCGGATTGAGGATTGATCCCAACTAGGTTCTATACTGAGGATAAGGAACACTATGTAGGGAAGTCGATAAAGAAAACAATGACATGTGTACAAATCTACATACTTTGGGACAGACAAGCAATTATAAATGCGTATGCATTCAGTTCCAAACTAGACAACGAATGTCTCATTTGCTTAAGGCCTTTAAGAAAACCCGAGGTTACTTTAAAGAGGGTTTCAGGACATGAATTTATAGAAGAAGGATATGAACAGGCTGATCATCCAGCCGATAGCTGGGTAGATATCTCATCCACGGAACGAGAACCACAACTATGTGTATCGAAGTATGTTCTAAAGATGAATTGAAAAATTGACTTGAGAAAGAAACAGTCAACTGCTGAATGAAGCACCTGGTATAAGGAGGTAAGAGATTTAGAAATCTGTCACTACGGAAGACGATGGAACTTCTCTCTAAGCAAGCAGGAGTTGCAAAAATTATAGGCTTTTTCACCGGCCAATGTCCTTCCAACCATTATCTAAAGGAGAAGGACAAAGCGGAAACAGAAACTTGCCAACCCTGTCAGCTGTCAGAAGAAATTGCAGATGTCGGAACATGTTAGCCATTTTGGTAAGGGAATTCTTACACCAAAAGAGGAGTACCGAGGGGAGAGAGTCTTACGGAAAATGTTAATTTAACATGTTGTTAAACATATGGTTTTAATTATATAATTTTTCAATACTGGTACATAGGTTGCAGACGAGAAAAGGTTTGGAATATTTAACCCCAACTCAAAAAATTAATCCTGTAATGATTATTTCCAATACACGACACTGATTTACCTTATTGAAAAATTATGTAATGATATTTTTATTAAACGTTCCTTGTTCTAATCTGTTTAAAATTAATGGTTGTATGAAAATAATTCGGCGTGATAGAACTGACGAGTTATTATATTAATTTAAATTTTATTAATACTCTCAGCACCATTTTGACAGTGCCTGTATTTCACTTCCCTCCAAAGCTGTGCGGTTCAAAGAATAGTAATTGTTCAGGACGTAAGTTGATTATTCGTAACGTTGCCACGGTACCAGCTTTAGGGCTTAAAAACTTGTTCTACGAAAAATCGTTATGGAAAAACATGGGTTACGGGATTTTTCGATGGAAAAAAGGTTAAAACTCTTTGTGAAAGGATTAAAGTTTTATTTTAAAAAGAGTAAAAATTGTTTCTAACGAGAAATAAATTGATTAAATTTAGTTAAGGCAACATCAGTATAACGGTTGAGTACATCACGCCGGAAACATCAAATTGCTTAAGTTCGCTTTTCACATATTCATCATATCGGGGGGTTAGCTGGAAAGAATTTAAAACTAATTAATTGTTCATTGCTAAAATGATTTTTTAATATTGTTCGATTCAAACCAACGTTCAATTCAAACGTTGTGGTAATTAAACGCATTGACCTGTCATATTGGCAATAATAATATAAAAGTACAGTAATTCCTGTCATAAAAGAAGGTTTAACTCCTTTGGAAGTTGCGGAAAGGAATCAAACCACATTTCAATACATTTTTCAAGCGAAATTCCATGAGCTACGAAGAGATTTGAACCCCGAGCCACTTGCGTGGAAAAACGAGTCGGACGCCTTAACAACTCGCCCAGCGCGTCCCCCCATTTTATCATTAAAAACAACCATCTCTTTAATGAATGCAGTAAAACTCTATAAAAATTAAAATTAATTAAGGTTTTTAGTTGAGACAAAAAATTAACCTTAATTAATTGTAATGTATTAATTGGTCAAGCGGACCACGAAATCATTGAATTTAACTATAAAAAATATTTGACGGTTTGTTGTTTTTACGGTTAAACAAAATGTTTATTTATTGGTCGAATTTTATAACTTGATAGACAATTGTTGATTTGGGTAACTCGGCTCGTTCAACAGCCATGTGACTGCACTTGCCCTTATCCACCTCCAAAGTTACGTCAATTTAGCCCATTGTAGTTTTTAAAGCGATCACTCAGACCTCATTTATTCCCAAGTTAATAAAAATAATTTTATAATAAACCCTGTTGTTTTGTGTTTTTGTGTCTTGTATGAGTGAATGTATTGATTGGTGCGAATGGAAAGGGGCTGATGGCGAGGTAGCTTCTCCATCGCCTCTCAGGTTGTGTGTATGACTTGGGCTGATGGCGGAAATTTGATAAAAGTACCCCATCGACCTCAAATTAGATTAGTTGATTAAGTGGAACAGGTAGATGGAGAAATATCGAATACTTTATCTACCAATCAGAATGAGTGAGATCAATGTATGTTGGTGTGAATGTATTTATTGGTGTGATTGTGTATCGAGTGTGTAACGATACTTTGTTGTGCTTAAGGGCTGAAATGACCAAGCTGTCTGATGCCCCTGTCAAAAAAGTAAACAAATTTGTTTGAGGAATAAAAAACCGTAACCTTTTATTCCATTTTCATCATCATTATTATGGTTGAAATACACATATATCGGGCTGATGTATTAGCCGTCCAGCCGCCGAAGTTAAGTTTCAGAGGGTGTTTATCGATATGTCATTTCCAGCCCCAAAACATGCAGTTTTTAAAGCGACTCTCATCTCTTAAACACATTATTTCCTATTTGCATACCACACACTCAGCTAGGATGGTGGAATAGTCGATATTCCTCTATAACACTTTACAAATACCGCATTACCCATTCACGCTAAATGGTATCTATTACTGTTGCATACAATGAAACAGACCTGCTTCTTCCACAAATCGGAAAATAGAACCAAATCCATGATGCCGTGCTCAAGCACTGTTTTCTATTGGGTTGTACGTCCCATGCTCTGTATGGAGAGTCAAGGATTGACACCTTCCATTTAAGTGGGTCTCATCGAACAACCTTTCTCTACAAGCTGGTTACACGTGCACTTGGCCCAAATGTTTCCGTGGCTTACTACTAATCGGGTTAATGAGATCACTGTTCGACGATTCTTTCGTCTGAAACTGTTTTTCACTGAAGATAGCGCAATGCTGAAACACGTTTGAATAACTCAAATAAAAAACGCGCGAGTGAAAGGGACCCAGTATTGCCCGTGTGCCGGTTCAACATAACTTCAGGAATCTTTTTGGAACATTGCTGTAATAGATTTGGAGTGATTTGGTTCGCGGTGTAAATGTCATTTGGTCGCACTTGCTTTCGTTTATCTTCATTTTCGATAGTCTAAAAGAGAGTGCTGTACATGAGAAATTCGTCAGCAGATCTGCCGAATCAAATATCAGATCGGAGTCAGAAGATAGTATTGTGGCATCGTGAAAAGATGGAAAGTCAAAGACCACAGTAAGAACTAATACTAGAGCAATAAAAAATATATATTTTAATTTAACTTTAAACATCTTCGGAAAGATTTTGAATATTTGAAAATATAGATAGATAAAAGCTTTTATTTATACACATAATACACATTATAAAATTGATTCTCAACACATTTTGAAAATCAAATGCCGGTCATTACTGCGTCCGTCTTGTGCTTCACTGAAGATCGCACAAAGCATAAACGCGTTTGAGTGACTTGCGACACGACCCAATGGCAGATCAGCATACATACTTTCAATAGCAATTAAATACAAATATCCCTCCAATATAAATAAAACAAAAAGAAGACACACACCTATATTTAAATTTTCAAATTTACATTACAAGAAACATGTTATAAAATATGAAATATTTACATTTAAATTAATAAATTTATTTCCTTTTACACTTTTTCCAGTGCTAAAGGTTTAATTATTGTTATATTTGAAAAGCATCAACAGGTAATTCCTGTAATGTTCAGCATTTATGAGATAACGTATCAGTGCTTTTCAATTGCTCCCAAGGAAATAAGACAACTATTTCTTCCTTGTCCAGTTTCACTTTTCCAAAGTACTTTTTTCGAAATTTCTTTAGCTCTTGACAAAATCCTATGAAGTGAGCTGTCTCTTCGGTGAAATTCAGATTGCAAATAGAGCACGTATACACACTATTTCTCCTTCACAGCCATAGTTTAGATCGAGCGTCCCTACGATTCTCAGTGTAAGCGATTTATTGTACTAGCTTAACCAACCATTATATTCAATTTACTAAACCCGATTGGCTGAAAAAGTTCTCTCATACATGAAACATTTCAACTTAAAATTATTATTTCAACTATTGCAAGGAAATACACGAGGTTATAAATCAGTAGTTTGATTGTTTCTAATGGTCATATTTGCTTATTGCATTTTTTGTCTATCTGGCTATAATACAACATAATTTATTTATTTTTATTTTTTGTTTTAGGGCCGACAAACTACATTTGTCATTGCCAGTTTTCTCTCTTTCTCTTAGCTTTGTATTTATTTTCTTATCTTTATCGCCTTTTAAACGTAGCAATTTTATGATATGACGGTAAGCAACTATCTTCTCTCTTTATCCTATTTCTTGCTTCTCAGTACCTCAGGGCCTCGTCAACTATGGATAAAATAACACAAAGAACAACCACAAATACAAAGAAATGCAAAAACAAGATAAAAACATTATAGTCTGGTTAGTATTCACACTACTCCAGAATACCCGATGGAGATAGGCCACTTCATTTTACATTCCCACACCAGACTTCGTTCACTCTTCCCCAGAGTACTCGATTTTACTCAGGGTGATTGGGGATATGCCGTTCATTTTACATTCATAAAGGTTTATGGTCGCCAAACAGCTGTCCCCGGCCCTCTGTGTGTTTTCCTTCTTTTTCGCGCATAGTTTGTTTTAAACTGCAGATATTTGACTTTTTTGAAGCTGTATAATTTAAGGCGAAGAGAAGGCTAACCAATTACTGGTTGAAATGCATACCTGCATACCTCCCCCTCCCAGGGCGGCGGGATTGGAAAATGGAAAAGGTAAGTGCAATGGAAGGGTTGATAAGGGAATAAAGGGTAAGATTGTACGGTAAGGGCATTGCGACTTTGGTGAAAGGCACCAGGTTCGGGAAGGTTACCTAGATGAATTATAACCTCTTGTCAGGGGGGGGCTGTCAATGTATTAATTATATCAATGTGTAGCGGCCATAATTTACTATACTAATTATTTCAATTATTTATTCATTATATCTAAGGTTTTGGTGAGATGAAAAAGTTAGTGACACGAGCGGGATTCGAACCCACGATCTTTGGCACAAGACGCTCCTGCTATTTGATACAATAGCTCGTGGTTAGAGAAGCGGTGTATAGAGCGGAGGTCGTGGTCGAATCCTGCTCATGTCACTAACTCTTTCATCTCAACCAAGCCCTTAGATAAAAAGAATAATTAATTAAAATGTATTAATTATCTTGTACGTATATGAGGCAGTTTTATGCGGTAATATAAATTGACTATGAAGAATATGACAGATATATTATTGTATTATACTAGCATTGAGTGTTTTAATAGTGTTGTCGTATATATGACCATTTCTACGATCCTATACAAGTATTAAGCTACTACTATAACAACTGTACTAATATAACAAAATTATAAAAGTTTTTTCCATTCGTAAATATCAGGTTATACACATTTGTACGTTATTGACGGTTATATAACAATTTTATGAGATATATTTGTTATTCACACGTATAAAACCAGAAATAACCTACTGATTTATTATTCAGAAATCGTGAGATGCGGTCTGGTGTGATGTAGGTTCCAGAAAAACATTTTCTTTATCGTGCCAACGTTTCAATCTTTATTGAGATCATTTTCAGGGCTCAAAGTGATTGTCTTCTGAGTGCCCAACAGGACACGCAAGAATGGCACAATTACACAGAAAACAAACATTATCTCTGAAGATGATCTTAATAAAGATCGAAACGTTGGCACGATAAAGAAAATGTTTTTCTGAAACCTACATCACACCAGACCGCATCTCACGATTTCTGAATAATTATCGAATAACGGTCGCTAATCACCACACACCCACTACTAATTAATACTTTCAATTAACAAAAATTTTTATGTAAGGTTTTGGTTGTAATGAAAACCTTACATAAAAATGTTAATTAATTGAAAGAAGTAATTTGGTCAATCAGACACTAAATATAATAGATCTACTAATTGATTTTCATTTAAAATGTTATTCTCTTTAACGAATAACTATTTTTATATTGTCCTTTTGCTGGATTAACATTGGTTTCTTTCTTGTATTGATGGAAAATAGAAATATAAGTTTATTAATGATTGATTTTAAATTTTAAGAAATAATTTTTTAATCAATGCACAAATTCGAAAAATATCAATTACACATATAAATGTAATTATAATTTATAGTTCTCTTATCTTGACAAACATACTTTTACATGTAAGAGCACAAGACAATAAATTTACTATTTTTTTATTTATTAGAATTGTGACATGTTCGTGGAATGGATAGAGTATATCCGTACGTAACGTTCAAACTTTGGTATCTCATAAGCTGGCCAAGAAAATTCCCGTTTAACCTGGATCGTAAATGCTTCCTGACCGAAATAAATAAAAAATCTTGTAAGAACTTTGATTTTTAAGGGGCGTCGGTGGCTGCAACTCTTTAGGCGTTGACACGGCGCTCATCACTGTAAGGTAAAGGTCCCGGGTTCGAATGCAGCGGCCCTGAATTCGAACCCGACCTACTTATTGGGTTGTCCGGAAAATAATGCAGGATTTTGGTATTAAACAAAAAAAAAGAAACTAGTTACTTTAAAGCAATGTTCTTTAATCAAAATAATTTNGAGTAATCCTGTAAACGTAAACAGAATATTTTATATAGATTTTTTTTAATGAAAACTTAAAATCCTGCATTATTTTCCGGACAACCCAATACAAATGGGCTTTTTTTCAAAAATACCAGCACCCTGAGGGTTTATATGGTCTCTGCTATTACAAACCCTAGTAAAAAAAAGAGAAAAAACTTTGATTTTTGAACCTTTGTTCGATATTTTACAAAACTATATATCTCTATTACACATTTTATTTACAAAATATTTAAAAATTAACAATACTTGTGAAATTATATTAAAAACTTTATTTCAAATAATTAAAAAAAGGACGTTAAACGATTGAGCAAGTCAATGAATACAAGTGCTTCAATCTTTTGATTCATTGTCATTAATTCTATGAAAGCTTGTAAATCCTTAGAGTTCTGAAGCGGTCACGAGTTCCACGTTTACAATGTTTTCCTTTATCCGACCCTTACAAACAAGGATAAAGGAAGAGTAGATTACTGCAGATGTGGTCTCACGAAGAAAGGATCCACTCTGAGCAACAAACCTTACTAATGCCCGTCAAGTTTATCGCCTACATATCCGGTCAGTAAATTCTACTAAACGAAAAATATCTTTCATTAATGAACAAACATGGAATGATTAGATAACGTATTTACATGTGTTTGAAATGAAACATTACAAAATATTTCATTCGATTGAAGTGAATATCAATTTATATGTTATACACGTCGCAACACGATTTAAATTAAATTTTTGGTGATATTTGTCTGAACGTTTTTGCAAATGGCCGAAAACAGTTTATTTAATTTGTTATAATAAAGATTTTTCTTTCGTTATACATGTTTTTCAAATTTATAATGTATCGTTCCATACGCTATTTTTCTATTTTTATTATAAATAGTAAAATTTTACTATTTTGTTAGAAAATAAAAAGCATGGTTGTACTAAATGAGAAAGATGATATATAATAGATTAGATCACGGTAGCAAGTTTCAAAGTCCCCTGTTCCGCTTTTTAGGGGAAATTGTTTTTTTTTTTATTGGATATAATATGTCTTATGTGGTGTGTCTGTATGTTTTGTCTGAGTGCATGTATTTATTAGTGTGAATGGCGAGGGGTGAGGGTGAAATAAAACGTCATCATCGCCCCTCGAACGTTGAGAGCGTGTGAGTGTGTATTCGGGGTCGATGGCGGGATATTTATAAAAGTACTCCATCGACCCCAATCTAGTCTAGTTTAAGTATAGGTAGGTGGAGGAATATCAAGTACTCCACCGACCAAACGGAATGAGGGTACTGTATGGATGTATTTAAGTATATGAATGTATTTATTTGTATGAATGTAGTATTTGAAAGGGTATAGAATATAGAATATTAGTTGGGGGCTGAAATGGCCTAGCTGTCGGAAGCCCCTGCAAAAAAAAAAGATTAGATATTAAATATGTTTAAATTCCTTTATAGCATTCTTTAATGCTCATACTTACAAGCTTTAAGGAATATAAAAATATATATTTTTAGAATTTTTCTCCGATATGCGGTGTTCAACTTCGAAATTGACAACCTTCTAGATCAGTTCAGGCTATATCAACCTATCTTGGAAAATGAGGGCGAAATCGACAAAAATTTAATTCAGGGTGGCTGGCGATAAGAGTCGAAAATTTCTGGAGGTGTTTGAACTCACCATATGCAACAAAAAACTTCTTATAAAGCCCTGTCCAAATCTCTATGGTAGAGAAGTAATTGGTAAAAATCTGGTTTATGCTACCTGAAAGATCGTTAAATTTGCAGTAAGAAAACCTATTTACATTGCAGAATTGATGAAAAATTTTGCACGAAAAATTTTTAAAACCATCATTCTAACCATCCCTCAAAATGTTGAAATTTGGAATTTTTTTAAAAGTTGGATCGATAACTGTTAATAAGAACTCCTGAAGCTTTGCAAATTCATTCCAAAGTTCTCCATTTAATTGGCTTCCAGCGGTATACCCACCGTTTCGGAATGTGCTTCTTGAAGGCCCAAAAATTTTGCATTTTGTTGGAAAAAAACTGGTATCGATGAAAGGGGGGCATGTTCATATTTTCCAGGAAATCCCTCTGGCTGTTGAGTTTCGTGTCAGTTGTTTACTGTTCAATTCAATCAGTTCACTTTATTTTATCAGCTTACAGTTGTTGATTGTTTGATTGAGCTCAGGTTGATGATTTCAATTATGTCCTTGTTTTCTAATGTACATCTTGCAGATATACAGTTCATTTAGGTTACTGCAACGATAATACGACTGCTGCAAGGGGAGAATATCCCGTTTTCCACATTGAGGCGTTCCAGCAGATCGCTCCTTCCAACGACTTTATAAGAAGCTGAAATTTCTTCATCTACATCAATTCTTTCTTCGAGTGAAAGAACCAGTTTCCATCAGCCAAGGCGTGGATACGGCGATCATCACTGTAAGGTAAAGGTCCCGGGGTCAAACCACACATACTCATAAATGAGCTTTTTTCGAAAACACCGGCACCTTGAGTTAATATGTCTGCTGTTGCGAACCCTTGTAAAAAAAAAGTCAAAAACACAACAAAGGAACTGACAGTTTTACTTTTATTTTATTAATAATTTATAAAATACTAAAAGACACTATAACTTATCTGTATTATTCTCAATTAAAATGTAATCAGCTATGCTGGGATTCGAACCCAGCACGGCCAGACTGATAATTCGAGTCGGGCGTCAAAATAAATCGGTCAACTAAAAGAAGGCTTCCCTTATGTTTTAATGAATGTAATAAAGCATTTTTATTTAAAAAAGTGTTATTTTTAGGACATGCTTTTATTTTTAAACAGTGATTGTATTTGTGCCTTTATGAGCAATCCTGATCCAAGGGTTTATCTTTGGTCAAACATACAGTTAGATATCCTCTTTGTTAAAAATGGGTAAAGTATAATTAAGCAAAATCAGAGCAGAAAATCAATGTTTGAAGTTTTACAGATAGAAAAAGTTAAATCTATTTCTTTAGACTCTTCTCCGACTCTGATTATGAGGGTTTTACAAGTCCATCATATCTTAGACAGTTAGAGAAAATTTCCCTTTTTTTGCACCATGATTAACTTTCTACTCCTCATTCCGAAAGGACTCGTTTGCAGATTGTCGAATGGAACTTAGCGGCGGATGAACGACCTCCGTGCAAATTGAAACTTTAATCCGAAGGACGTCAATTGAAATATTTCCCGTTCTGATGACAATAAGGGGGAGACTATCGGAGGCTTTGCCCCATTTATCTCGTGCCCGGTTCCTCCTTAGCGCGGAGAGCACTCGCCTCTGTTCACTCAGCGTAATTTTAGAAGCTTTTAACTTGAGCCCAATCAATCAACGCCTTTCCCTAAAAGTGCGATCCCTTGCCACCCTTTTCCTTATATCTCCCCCACTAATCTCCGACAGCATTAAATTATTTTGGCGCTTTGTTTCCACCCCCAGGTTCAACCTTAATAATTTCCGCTAGACTGACAACGGAGTTTATGAGATTAAGAATAAGGCAACGCCTAATGATATATTAGGGAAATAGGACGAACGAAATTCTGCTTTTCCTTTGAATTATTACCTTTTGCTCGATTTAATCTTTTGTGTTATGCTTTCCTGGGTCCTATAAATATTATCTTGAAGCATTTAAATGAAGACACAATATGTCAGTTGGCCACAGTAACCCCATTTGCATTTTCAACCTCACTACCTTTCATCATTGTATTAAAATATTCCACCACTTCGCCTTCATTAATTTTTCGAAATTTATAGCTATAGCAAAAAAAGAGAAAGCCTAGGTGGTTAATGAAGAATACTCGTCCGTTTTTTTAGCATTGCAGAAAGTATTTTCAGAAAAAACTATTTCTGAAAATACATTCATACCTTTTTGTATTATTTTGCATATGTATAACAATAATTTGCTTTAGATACCCTTAAAAACTACTTCATGTAATTGTAGCATTTTTAAATAAAACATAATAATAGTTTTTAAGAATTGTTATAATTATTCTATTGGTCTTAAATTCAGTATTTGACCTGCAATTTCCTTACATATTTACAATTGGAGTGATCCTAAAAATGAACATACTTTCATTGAAAACATCTAGCCTGAAAAAGGGTAAACTTTAAATAGAAAGATAAAAGTTCTTACAACCAAGCAAAACTGGCCTCAGGAACTGAATGCAAAACTTGTTACTGAACGGATAGAAAATTTATTCTATTGCGGCTTCCTCATTAACATACGAGCTGAGACAATAAATGGCAACAGTGAGATATATGTTTTGAGTATAATATGTGAAAATGTTATGTCAATCTGTATTAATTATTATAAGTAAAATTCAACTGTACAACTAGTGAACAATATGTGCGTGTAATTTGATTTTTTTTTAATGATGATAAGGTTTATGTACAGGGTAGTTATCCATAATGCCACGGAAACGGGTTTCGTAACTCACCCCGTCGAGGAGATATGGCCTTTTCGTAAAAAAACAACTTTTCACGCAAAACAGATTTTTTTACTTATCCATCTTTCATGAAAATTGAAGCCGTTTTTAAGATTTACGAAAAATATTCTAAGTAATGGAGTCATTTATCGAGCTCTTTCAGTTCGACTGAAAGCCGTTTTGCTAGCACGAACCTGTAAAAATGAAACATTGAAAGAACTTTAATTCATTTTAAAAATCTACTATGCTGACGAAATTGTCTAGAGACTGGCTGTTTGGATGATATGCTTTTATCGGTAAATTCTTTTTTTCGAGTAGTGTGGAACATCATACCACATGATAAACCTGTATGGTGGGACAACCAATGTGTTTTGTGATGTGTAAATTTAAATAATATTCTGACTCCATGTTAGAAACAACTGTCTCTTTCTATAAATGTACTTCATTTTTATTCATCGATAATATTTTCTACATGTATTTAATAAGTACTAATTTTTATTTATTTTGCAGTAGTTCACATTTGCTATTGTCTTTCGTTCCACGCTATTATTGGTTACGTTTAGTATATTTTTACGTACAATTGCATATTGATATTTCAATTTATACCAGAAGTCGGCAAGCTATATTTTAATATATCTTTCACTCGTTAAAATCATTAACTGCCTTGGCCTTTCCCAAAGTAAGGACAGTTGCTTCTTGAGTTAAGTCGTATTAGTTGAATTATTTCATTCGATACTCAATACATTCAATTGTATTATTGCAAGAAAAGAGTATTAAAAAAATATTAAACTCAGTAATATTAATTGTAATGTATTCATTTAATTAATTCTTTATATGTTTTGTGTGATATTCTTCAACAATTTGTCTTCCTCACACCAGACCGCATCTCACGATCTTGGAATAATAATAGGACTAAAATTGACTACCAATCTGGTAATAAATGGTTTTTTTCCGATGGGTTACTCGTTTGTGTTCCCGGTTTATGTAGAGGCTGAAAGGAAGATTGGATTGAAATTTCCGATGGGTTCAACGTCAATATTTTGTGATAGAACCCTAATTACGTGTATTTGTACTCTAAATAAATAAAATTGAACATAAGGTTACATGTATACATGTATACTATTACAATAAGGTTTGTTCTCTGTTGTTAAATTACCGTAACACCTATTTTAATACACCTTTTCTTCAAGAGAGATTTCATATTTTTAGATATTAATTTGCGATTCAAAATATTTCATTCTATTATAAATATTCATTTAAATTCGTTTATTTTAAACTTTAATAGTCTAATTAGATTTTTCGCAATGAAGCCAAGGATTCCACCACCCTTGCAGACGTGGAACTTGGAGCATTGATTGCTTTGATAATGAGTTGAACAACGGCCCCGGAATTTATTAAGGAGGTGGAAAAACTTTGGTTCACCACTTCGGCGAAAATTTACATCTCATTAGAGAAGGAGTGTACATCGGCGAGGGCGGAGCTTTTAATGGCGGAGCTTTGTTATTTCTTATAATGCGCTCACTTAAGGTCTTAACAGTTCCGAATGTTTATTTTTAGAGTTAAAATGTGTGGGCTCGGCCATAATGGCGGGAGGGAGTCGCGGAGTAGTTTGCTGGTGGGAGAATTTCTGCACGGGCTATTAAAACCAGTCGGCTACTTAAAGCTTTAAGGGGAGGGTAAATCTGCAAAGCCGCAGGATAACAAGAGCCCTCCTAATTCTGAAAACTAGAACGCTCCTAGAAAGTGTCTCTTTTCACGGTCTAACTAAGCTTTCTCTGGGCTCCCTTTGTTTTCCCTTTCTTATCGTGCCTAATCCCGTAGCAATCATGTGATCCAGTGCGTCATGATTCCGCACCCTCTCATTATACCTGGACTAGTTAGTACAACACTTTTGGTTAACAGTATAATGCAATGGGTTGTAATAAATTTAGTTTAGTAAAAATATAATAATCTATCAATGGAAAGCTTTATTTAATACCCAAGTAAACACATATATTTAAAATGTAAAAATTGTAGAGACACACATGCCCTAACGCTTCTGTCAAAAAAATCCAGCAAATATAGGGAGATCAAAATGTCCAATAACCACCAAATTTCAGGTTCAACACCAGTAGGAAATATGTAACAATCTTACAATGTTTTAAATTTAGTGGTCTATTGACCAAATTACTTCTTTCAATTAATTAATCTTTTTGTGTAAAATTTTGGTTGAAATGAAAAAGTTAGTCCCAAGAGCGGGATCGAATCCTAATTACACGAAATTTGAAAAATGGCAAAAAGCGGGAAAATTTGAAAGTCGTTGGTTGAGATGAGGAGTTGGCGTCCGAGTGGATGGAAGTCGCGATAGCTCAAGTGGTAGAGCAGCGGCATATTTAACCGAAGGTCGTGGGTTCGAATCCCGCACATGGCACTAACTTTTTCATTTCAACCAAAACCTTTCAATGTTATGTTCAATTTAAAATCAAACTTTTACTAAATGTGTTTAAGTATTTGTCACTAATCATTCTACTGGGTTTGAAAGCGAATACTCTTTCGTAGGTTTAGATATCACTAAAAGCTACAAGATGACATTAAAGCTCACTGACTCACAAACAATAACCCCTCAGCAGTAAGCTTTTAGACCTCTGTCTTGTACGTCTCGCCAGTTAAGTCAAGCTCGGGGACATCGATGACTAGGCCATTTCATCCACCAACCCATGCAGTTCTTAACTGCATCAAGATATATTATAATAAATAATTATAAATACCTAGAACAATTATGGAACGGTCGATATTCCTACATTGCGGTATAAACAAATTATACAATTTAATTGATATTGATTGAAAAATCCATGTATTGACATTTGCCCTCTTATACTCTACGTTACATGCCAGTATTTTGACACTTACAAAGTACAGTTCTGTTTATTCCAAAGGTTGAAAAACTGAACCAAATACACGCTGACGTATTCAGAGACAATTCTCATAGTGTGCGTAATTTCCACTTTTACGTGAAACAGATCGAGCAACATTTCTCTGCTTGCCTGGTCTTAAAATAAATAGTCCATGTGCCAACCTCGTATTCCAAATTTAAGTTTAGTGAAAATATTCCCCCATATATGAATTCTCATTTACCAACCGTACCAAAGATTATTTTGCCGACCTGTTTCACCAACGCTTTAATATTCTTATTGCGTTTTTAACGGCAGATGGTCAAATCATGGTAACAAAGTCCTAAAAGGACAGAAATTAATTTTTTTCAAGGTGTATATTTTAATAACTTTATTTGTTAATATCTTTCCATGCTTCAGTGTAATTACTGTTAATAGCTGAGATTATCAGGTATTTATTTCAACGTATTGCTTAAATCTGTTCAATGTCAACCATACCTAAAGGTTGATACCGGACAAACCACTGTTGGTAACCAGCGGCGGGTTTACAGGATTGCAGACCAAAATTGGTCAATAAAGATAATAAACCCCACAACTTCTTAATGATCCTTTTGCAGAGCATTCAAATATAAATAATTTCCTTATAAATGGTATTTCATTATCAAACCAAACAAAAGTTCATCTTTCGTCAAATCATCACGTGAAATTAACTGTTGTTGGTAGGAATTTGGTCTTTTTGTAATCTACATACAACCAACTTTTTCATCTCAACCAAGACCTTACATAAAAGGAACAATTAATTGAAAGACGTAATTTGGTAAATTAGACCACTGAACATAATGGATATTGATACAACGTTTACAAGCTGAAAACGTTCATTGTAAAAACGACTCTAAGTGGAAAATAAATAATATTCTCTTGTATACAGTAATATCAAACATCTGACACGTTTGCCTTTGAGAATATGGAATTGTATTTATGCCAACTGTTAGTCCCCTGCAACAATACATCACATACTGTCAAACGGAACAAGTCGAATATTTTGAAATTTATTCTCGCGGTACAATGTTCAAATATATAAAAGGCAACGTTTTGTTTTGTATAACCATTGAACGAAAATTAAAAAATTCGAAATCGAAAAAAAATTGACTACAATGAAACACTTTTTCAAACTAATTTTAGGATTGCAGCTTTCCATCTCCTCGTCCCTGTTATCGTACCGTACAATGACGACATTGTCAATCTATTTCCCCACTCCAGCCCAGATGTTACTGAACGAACAATCAGGACTATTTATTTATTTATGTATTCCTTCCTAACTTGGCGGAATGGGTAAGACGGAGGTCTGACTGGACTGCTAAAACCTGGATTTGAAATTGTTTTACAGAGCGATCGGAAATTTCATTTTAACCAGACCCATCGGCAAAATACAGTGCAACCATATATTGTCAATTTAATTTTCTCAATAATTATTAGCTTGTTTTTTTCTTTATTATTTTTACAAAGATCTCTTTGAATCAGCACGAAAAAAGGACCTATTATTATTTTAAAATAAAAAAACTACATAAATAGCTTAGTTATACGAACGGGCGATTCACTTGATTAAAATACAGGCCAAACCATTGGATTCAACATAGAAATCAGATAGTTCTAACTTATTTTTATTCTATTCATTATAATTAAATTAACGTTAGTTGGATGAAACAAAATATAAAATACAAACCAAAAATAAGCAAATGTTAATCCTCATTTTTAATACCGGATTTATTTAGGAATAGTAACCATGAAGATTATTCATTTTCTAAACAAACAATTTGGCTCGTCGTTTCCCCATTTTAATCCAGTTGTGTACTCTTTTCTCATGGAAAATCATCATCTTGAACAAGAAGTTAGCAATATTACTGTGAAATGAGTTATGGAGGTCATCGGCAAGTAGATATCGCAGCGGCAGTAGGCGTTTCTGAAATCGTGGTGGTCTCCAGGCCTTTCGCCCGATTCCGAGAGACTGGAAGTGCCAATAGGAGACGCTAAGAGAAGGCAGGAATATTGTTATGCTACAAGACGGAACTCTTTCCATAATGACCGCCAATTGCTAAATGAAGTACAAGATGTCTTGGCAAGGCCTTTATCAACCAACACAACCGATTCATAACCGTTGTGGGAAGTTGGCCTCACAACGCGTGACCCTCAGAGACGACCTGCAGCAACAGCCCGCCATCAGCAACTCAGGAATGGGCGCCTAGAAAAGAACACTAATTGGAATGCTGTTACGTTTACTGATTGGTTGCGTTTCTGTCTATATGTATAGTGCTGTAGCAGGCGCCGAAGAGTCTACCGAGAGCAGGCGTACAATGACCCAATTCGTGATCTCTTCAGTGCAGTTTGGAAGGGGTGTAATGGTCTGAGCTGGGATTTACCGTGTAGGACAAGTTGGACTCTATATTGTTGAAGGCAATCTCAATACGGTCATTTATGTTGTCCAAGAAATTATCGAGGAATACATTTGTCAAACACTGATCTCATTGGCAGGGATTTTGATTTCGTGATGCCAATGCCTCATAGAGGCAAAGTTCTTAAAAAGTGTTTAGAAAACTGTGAATTTCTCCCATTGCCGCCAGACCTCTATCACATTGAGCACATGTGGAATTCGTTGCAGAGGAAGCTTTTCGATCACCAACCGCAGCCAGTTGAGCTGCAACATCTATGGAGTGAAATCCATTCGTAATTAGGAACAACCTCATGACTAACAGATGCACAGAAGTTTTAGCTAACAGAGGATGTTATACACGGTATTAATTGTTTAAAAATATTATTGTTTCCAATAAGCATAATTATGTCATTAAAACCTTCATTTCTTTTAGTAACAAACATAATAATTTCTAATAAATTTTAATACAGTTTATAATACAAATAAAATAGAAGGTCTAGAGAAAGTAAATAATAAAAAAGTAAAAATTGGCAATATTCCTATTCATTTTTGAGCAATCTACATTATAATCCTCGTTTGATGTTCAATCGTATATCGATTCTTAAAGCAATGTATTTTTAAAATTTTGCTAAAACCATTATCTAGGAAAAAAATGAGTGTTTTCATACCAAATTGACAACTTCTTCATTAATTTGTCTTTTATAATTATTAAATATGTTAATAGACCTAAGAATTCAAAGTCAATTTTTCAATATTTATTAACCATTTTTTAAGAAAAGTTTATGACCGGAATATTATAATATCAAAAACTATTTGTTCTGAGTAAACACAAAAAGCAACATGCCAAAAGATTATATATTAAATTGTCCACGAAGTTAATCTAGTGGAGCGATAAAAACAGATTGGCCCCCAGTGGGACGAGCTTGTTTCGAGACGGCTGCGATTACGGTCCACTGGACAATAAAAACATCCTAGAAGGCTGAGAGGGCACTAAAGATCCAGTAATGTGGAGCAGGGGCAAATAAACATGAGAGGTGAGGGGCAGGTGCTGTTAAGAGAAGAGGCCCAGAGTTAAGGTATTTACAAGGTTGAGAATACGATTGGAGGACACCAGGGCCGATAGGGAGACCAGGTGTAAGTGAAACGAGGCAGAGCACCCCTTCACGAAGGGCCTTCGTAAACTTGCAGTTATCCCTTGGAGAGAACGAGGCGGAGAAAACTTTACCAATTCCCTTCGACTCCGCTTTCACCTTCCTCCGATCCCTCGCATTTCATTTCTGTTACATTGTGTTGATGTTTCCTTCTTAGCCACTTGTCTCATTCTATATTCATGGCAGGGCGGACAAATGAGATGTGCCGCCGCCTTCCGCCCTCCCTTGTGTCCTATTTTAACTTTCTCCTTATCTCAATTTAAACTTTACTGGCTGAGATGTAAGAACATAAGCATTTCGTCAGTCATTTTTTTTGTGTGACATCCCTTTATTATCTGAAAACAGTTTGACCGA
Organism: Cimex lectularius; assembly: GCF_000648675.2. Taxonomy (NCBI): domain Eukaryota; kingdom Metazoa; phylum Arthropoda; class Insecta; order Hemiptera; family Cimicidae; genus Cimex; species Cimex lectularius. Next base: position 5,570,165 of record NW_019392731.1, read on the forward strand.
CAGTTAAACCTTTTATTTATTGTATTTCTTTACAAAAATAGTAGGTATGGTATTTACAATAAAAGGCCTTATCATATCTCACTAAGTTATATTTTTATACAAAAAATAATAACGTATAATCGGCAGACGGATTGTGATCCATGCCTATATTATGCATTGCTAATAAAGATTGTTATATACGTAGAAATAAAAAGCATATTAAAAAAAAAAAGTATAACATTGTTGAAAATTGTCGAGATATCTAATAAGCCATTCTTTCTTTCCTTCTCGACTTAATAATTTACACTCAAGGAGTCTTTGTGTATTGTTAACTCGTGTTAACTTGAATAAAGAAATGTCCAGTAAAATGTGAACGCCCCCTTCTTTTTTTAGCATGTTAAACGTTAATTTTTCGGCAATGCTGCGTGTGGCCATTGATAGAACAAAAAATAAAGCTATAACCTTGAAGGCTTGTTGTTCATTACTTTGGTTCGCTTTTGTGTTAAATTGTAAGATGCTAGAATAAAAGGAAAATTAAACAACTCTTTCAAAATGCAATGAATGCACTCGAAACAAACTAACAAATGACTCGCTTCAATTCGTACCGACATATCTAACTTGTATCCTACTGTCTAACAGCCTACTACTTCATAGGATTTGGGATGTATTTATTATGACTTCACTTTAATGTAGTCTGTACTGAGACTTGCAGGGTATTTATTATGAATGAGAATATAAGGAAAGGTCAGAAATTAACGAAAGAAATGTATTGGTCTGATTTAATTACTGCATATTTAAGAAGAAAAATACGTGTAAACAAAAAACAGCTGTTAAATTCATGGCTGCCATGCTGAGTACCTACGCCCTAACGAGCTATGTTAACTAGCTGATTCTTACATGTCTCCGTCATCATTTTTGGCGATCTAACAGGATCTAACAGAGTTAGTAGGGTTAACACAAATATCGTGAATACCCCTATGGTCTGTCTCGATTTAAGACTTGTTGGAATATGTCTTATCTCATTTGGCCTCGACTTACAGTTTTGCCAAGAAGGTTCAGAAGTATGTTTTCCAATCCTGACGAATAAATGAAAAAAATCGCTCAAAGGATTGATGAAAGTACCGGGTGTTTTCTTTTGACTTTATCTCTGATCTCTTTTACTAATGAATTTTTATGTAGAAAACTGTTCCCTAATAATTATGTTAGCGAGTTTTCATACAAACAGATATAGATTTATAATATATATAATGTGGGAGGTTTATGGGCCGACCAACAGCTAAGGTCATTGCCGAGGACTTATAATAAAATGCCATATCAAATCTAACAAATTGGCAGTTCTTTTTTTTTAATAGAAAATTATGAACAAATTATTAGATAAGGTGACAATTTCGAGTTTTATTACTGCGGGTAACTTAAAAGGAAACGTAGAATGTCTCTACGATTAAATATAACGTCGGAGATGTATCTTTATTTTTTATATTTTGTTATATAATTTATTTTATTCAAATAATTATATGCAGGAAAAGCTAATTAGGTTTTTGTAATGTTAATATTTAGAATAACAGGAAAGTAAGCTTATCAAGCTAAATATAACCTGTGAAAATTTTACTAAAAATAGTAATCCAGGGTTTTACTTTCTATTAATTTATACATATATTTTTAGTCATCCTAGTATAACCAGTCCTTAAATCGTAATGCCTAAACGCATCTGCTGGTCAGAAACCGTACAATTGAAAACCAAACTACAGTTGTTTCACGTGGTAGACAACAACAAAAGATCCATATATCTAATCCGTCGTATTTAGCTGTTGCTTGTTAGTTGAAATTGCGTACAATTAAATGGACTCCAAATTTCCAAACTTATTGAATTCAAAGACATAGTTGAATTGTGTCTGCACAAAAAAATCTTAAAGATAAATGATCAACCATGATCCGAATAGTTTGCCATTGACCATGGAATCATCAATATAAGTTTTACATGTTTTTGTTATTTTCTTTTCCTCTTTGGGTTGTCTGGATTTGTGAAGTCTACGTCGATAGTCTGGATCCGTCTGTTCTCGCTGTCATTCAAGGGGCTCAAACTCGCACAAATTTAACTGAAAGAGGCTTCGAATTGAGCCTTCTACGTGGGAAATTGGCAATTTCACGATGAAACAAAACAACTCTTTATACCATTCAATTTAAATATATTGAGTTCTTTTATAATTAAGCAAATTACATTAATCCATAAATGGGATTTTGTTTGTCATTCGTATCTTAATAAACAATTGTTATGTTTTTAACATAAACCGCCGAGTAAGCTAAAATGTACGGCCACACTAAACATTATTAGTTTTTTTTTAAGTATTAAAAGTCAATTACAACCAAGAATTCATTACAACAGCTGTTTTTAGATGAATTAATATGAGTAAAATTGGTGGGCTTTCTGAATGCTAATTAAATAATGATCGCTCCAATTAGTCTGTTACAAACGGCCTAACGAGATATTCGAAGCAGACCTATTATTAATTTGCCCTCCCACCATCCGTAACAAAATAAACAACGCTCAAGGCAATATTTACAAATCTATTCAAAGAATTATTTAAATAAATTGCAAAATATAAAAATCAAAAAAAGTATAGAAATTAAAAAGGGAAGATAAAAAAGGTTTTGTTACATTAAACGTCATATGTGCCATTAGTTATTCACAATTTTTCTGAAATGAAAAATTTTTGTCGCAGGCGGGATTCGAACCCACGACTTGCAGGCTAAATACGCCTCTGCTCTACCACTTGAGCTACCGTGACTTCGATCGCCCATCCCACAAACTTCCAATTTTGACTCCCCGTTTACACCATTGTAAGCAGCTGTATTTAGCCGAAAGTCGTAGGTTCGATTCCCGCCTATGACACAAATTATTATTTCGAAAAAATTGCGAATAATTAATTGGGCAATTATTTAATTATTAATAAACTTATAAAAATGATTAAAAAGTTAGTATTAATAGTAGTATTTTATA